>NC_056728.1:1213757629-1213765129 GCF_019279795.1 Protopterus annectens | reverse complement strand
CAAGTCTTATTCTGCTTGAACCTTGGCTTCTTCTATGGCTTTTTGGAAAAGGTTGGATTTTAGAAGTATTCTAGAAGCAACAACTTGGCCCTGTATACATACCTTTTACAAAGCACTGCAAACTAAATACCTTTGCCAGGTCTCGGACAGGCTTTGCTAGGACCATGCTCCATGGGTTTCTGGATCCTCATTCTTCCTACTCCCACTCTTTGTAAGCTATGATAATCTGCCGATATAGCTTAGGCTACTGTAGCAGTGATCAAATGAAGAAACATAGTATGGTCAGGTAAGTAAGCGTATCATGACAGTAGTAGTTTGCATTATCATTGCTGCAGTAACCACTTCCTCTCTCCATTCCCTTGTTTTTTGTTTATGTTTTTATGCCAGGGTGTGGATGATTATATTATTATTTTTATTATTTTCCCAGCATTGTCCTTCTCAGAACTTTAGCTTCTATCTGTCTGTCAGCATGATAACTCTGAGGGGCTCTGTGCCCAAACCTGAATTTTAGTTAACTCAGCTCAAGCTGACTAATGGTTTGAGCTGCAGAAGTTGTCCAGAAGCTTTGGAAGCTGGCTGTTATGTCCTTGGCAGGACATAACTCATGTAGCTTAGGCTGCTTTGGCAGTGATCATTTGAACGTCTACTGTTATTTTACATTTACTTGCACAAATGTATTTTCTTATTTGGACTGTAGACTTCATGGAGATTAAACCCCATCTCACATTCTTGTACATTATTATGCTTCCTTACGCAACAGTCTTCTCAGGTTACATGTCATTTTTTCACTGTTTCACATGGTGGAGCTGGCTTACAGTTTTTGTCACTAGTTTGAGATCTCCGATTATTATTGATAATGTACTGACACTTCAGGAGCAAATGTCAGCTGTAGTGAGATCATAACACTTTTTGTTCTTAAGAATGTCTCCAGGATTAGTCATTAAATCCCATCAAGTAGTGTTGCTATCATGAAATGTAACTATGAAAAAAGCAGAAGACATATGGGACTCAGTAATGTTTTACACATCCTGGCTTACGTAATAATCTTTTTCAGTGACTCTGAGATTTTGAACCTGAACATCTGCATTGAGTCTAGAGTTTAGCAGATAGGGTATTGAATAGTTTGGCATGGTGTGATGAAATTATCCTGATATAAGAATTGTATTGGTTACCCAGTGCATTAAGGTCTGTTTTCCAGATCCAGAATTTGACTTTATCAAAGCTTTCAGAGCTGCTTGTACCCTATACTTTAGTTTGCCACCTCTGACCTTCTTTCCAGGGTCTGCAAATTTTCCCAGTTAAGTCTCCTGAAACATTTGATAAACAATTTTAACCTGTCTTGCTCCCATGTTGTTCATAGGTTGGTACTAGGCTATCGGCCCTAGGGCCTATGCAAGCCTAACCATAACAATTCCCTGGATATTTCTTCCCACAATATTTACTTCTGTGGGCCCCTGTCTAGCGGGGTGACTGACATGATCCCCGGGGTGAATTTCCTATCTCCCATCCAATCATCAAGGTTTCTTTTGATGAGGCCAATGAGGTGCTCTGCTTAACATGTATGGGCAGTCTATTCCAGAGTATGGGGAGTCTCTGGGTCAGGAACCTATCCCTCCAGCATGTTTTGTTCATTGTGATGACAAGATTTAGATCCCTGGAGCGTGTGGCTCTGAGGGATTGGGATTTCTTTAAGTGGAGCATGTGCAAGAGCTCAGGGTTTGACATGGCCTTGTATGTTAAGCAGAGATCACCTCTGAGTAGACGATATGCCACAGAGTATAGCTGGAGTTTTTTTAGACGGTCAGCATATGGCATCTGCTTTAGGCCTGTGATTCTTTTAGTGAGGTATTTCTGTGGCCTTTCCGGCTGTTACAGATGTCTTGTGAGGTACATACCAAACGGGGCATTATACTCTATAATGGGTCTAATGAGGGATGAGTACAGTGGGACAATGACCTCATTTTTTCTGGATGAAAAGCCCTTAGTGATGAGGTGTGACACATAGAAGGATTTCCTGACTGTTGTGGCGATGTGGTTATCGAAAGTGAGACCACTGTCCATCTGTGTCCCTAAGTCTCTCATCACACTTTCGATGTTTAGTGTCCTGCCACCTATGTGGTAATTCATGGGTACATGTTTTTTTCCAAAGGGGATAACTATACATTTCTTGGCATTAAGCTTGAGCCCATGGCTCTGGCACCAGGCATCTGTTTCTGTAAGGCCCTTTTGTAGAATATCCACATCATTTGGGGATTCAATAATGGCTCCCAGTTTGCAGTCATCTGCAAACTTTGCCAGAGTCCCTTAGTGTTGGCCTGTAGTTCAGAGAAGTAGATGCCAAACAAGAGTGGTTCCAGGACTGAACCCTGAGGTACTCCACTTGTTACTTGTCTGGAGCTGGATTTGGAGTCTGCTACTTTTACAGTCTGGGTTCTGTCAGAAAGCCAGTTGGCAGTCCATCGAGTGACGTAGGGATTTATGCCCAGCTTAGTAAGTTTATCTATGATTCTAGAGTGGGGGATAGTGTCAAAGGCCTTGGCGAGGTCCAGATAGGCTCTGTGGACCGCCTTACCCTCGTCCACAGCTCTGGATACTGATTCGAAGAAGTCAATCAGATTCAGGAGACAAGATCGGTCCTTCACAAACCCAAACTGGGTGGGGTCCAGTATTTGAAGGTTGCCAATGTCTTTGTTTATAAGTTCCATGATAATGCGTTCCCTTGCAGATCAGGCTTGTCAGACTGACGGGACGGTAGTTCCCGGGATCCAAGGTGGTTCCCCCCTTGTGGAGCGGGATAGCTGTAGCTGTCCGCCACTCAGTGGGCATGAAGCCTGAGGTGAGGCTATGATTAAACATGACACTTAGGTGAGGTGCCAGTTCATTTTGTAGTTCATGTAGTACCCAGCCTGGAATGTCATCTGGTCCCATGGATGCTGTATTCTTAGCTTTGGAGAGTGCGGTTTCTACCTGTGTGGCCGTGATTATCGGAATTTGGCAATTGTTTGGTATTGAGATGGGCCCTTTAGGGGGTGAAAGGGGGGTGAAGTTGGCACTAAATCGATCTGCCAGGATATTGGCAATTTCCTTGGGATCAGTATATTTAATGCCATTCTGTTGTAACTCAGAGCAGATCTGAGCATTGCCATTTAGATTCTTGACATAACTATAGAATGCCTTGTGGTTGTCTTTGTAATCTTTGGCAATTTTATTTTCGTAACTAGCTTTTGAGGATTTTATGAGGGATCTCAGCTTCTTACTGAGGTTGGTGAGGGAGTTTTTTGCATTCTGGGATTTTCCTCTTTTTTGCAACAGTTTCTTCCTTCTGTTGTATAGTTTGTTTATAGCAGGCGACCACCAGATTGGCTTCCTTATTTTGGAGAAGAGCATCTTGGTTCTATTTGGGATGACACAATTCATGCACGAGTGGATGTGCTCGTTACAGTGCCTTAGTGCAGGATTCTGCAGTCGAACTTCCAGATCCCGTCTGCGTGGGTGTTGTGAAGTTTGTCACTTCTGACTTCAGTAGCTTGAAGTTGGCTTTAGAGATGTTTTTTAAGGAGGTTTCCTTACTGGAGGGTGGGGGTGGGATGTGGATGTCAAGGGTGATTTGCTTATGGTCAGACATGACCAATGAGGGGGTGACGACTGGTGTGGAACATCCATCTCCCATGTTGGTAATGACCATGTCCAGGATATTGGAGCCCCTGGTGGGACAATGGATTAGTTGATCCAGGGTGTTGGAATTTATGAATTCCAAGAACCGTTGGGAAAGGGAGTTGGCACCTGAGTAATTTTCCCAGTTAATGGCAGGGTAGTTAAAATCACCCAGTATTAGGGTGTTCAGTTGTATCTTAATATTTTCCAGTATGTTTAGAAAGGTGTAGTGAGAATCTTGGGGCATGGTGGGGGATCTGTAGCAAGCAACAATTTGGATTGCAGTCTTACCTAGTGTTAGTTGCACCTGGAGAATTTCAGATGCATTGTGTTGGGCAACTAGCCTGGAGGTGTGAATATGGACACTCCTCCACCTTTAGTGTTTTGGTCCTGGTTTTGTGGCCGAAAAGTATGGTAAGAATTGTAGCTTGGTATTGCGGGGGTGCTCTCTGGAGCCTTGAACCAGGTCTCGGTTACTGCACAGATATCGATGTTCTCCATTTTTAGGAGTGCCCGGAGAGAGTGCAATTTGAGGTTTAGACTTCTAGCATTGAGTAGCATTACCTTCAGATTTTGCATGCTTGCATCTGTTACGGTGGTGGTGTTATCCTTTGAACCTTGCCTAAAAAAGGCACTATAGGGGTGGCAAGAGCTTTAGCCAGCAACCTGAATCCCGGGGGTGACAGGTGCAGACCATCTCTGGCAAAGCATCGTGGTTTGTCAATCATGTCTTCCCAGGCAGACAAATACTGGATCCCCTTTGAATGACACCAGAAGCTTAACCGATTGTTGAAGTCAATCATTCTGTCCTTATACTGTGGTATCATTCTGGGCAAAGGCAGGATGCTACTCAGGGCTAGGGTCATACCTGCCTGGGTCACATGATCCAAGAGCTCTTCCATGTCTCTCTTCATGTAGTCCAAGGAGGTTCACTCCAGCATGGACAATGACAGAGTCGTATTTGTACTTGTTGTGGAGTGACTTGAGTGCATGCATTATGTGGCAGATCCTGGCACCCGACAGGCAGCTGACTGTAATTTTCTCCTTGTTCAGTTTGGTGAGTTGGACATCAGTGTGCCTGACTATAGAGTCACCTCTGACTAAAGTGTTGGGTACATTGTCTTGCCGTAGGGGCTGTTGTTGGGTGGCACACTGGTGTTTTGAGCTATGTGTCACTTTGGTTGTGACTGGTGTTTGTTTGCGTTTCGGCTTCGGAGGTCCTTGTTTCTTGGGCAGGTTAATGTTAAGGGCTTCCGCATATGTAGGTTTAGTGTTGCTATGTGTGGGTGTTGATCGTGTGGGTTTTGAAGGGCTATGAGTTGCTTGAGGTGTGATGCAGGTGTTAACCTTCTCCTCTTGACTGTCTAGCACAATCTTGGCCGGAGAGAGCTTTGCTTCCAGTTTGGCTATGTAAGTGCATCTCTCGCAGGTTGCAGTGTTGGGTGGTAGGAGGAGAGGATTGTCTGTGTACATGAGGCAGTTGACACATTGCCCCAGTATGCCCAGATTCACCAGGCGGACTGGAGAAATCACCGGAAGCTGACCCATGGACATGCCTGTTTAGGTGCTTTTTTGTAAAGTTTAAGAGCTGTTTTCCCTTACCTTTGCAAGGTACTTTGCAATTATAGGCTTAGTGCCTATGATTAATTTCTCCTTATTGACTAGGAGAGCTGAGTGCTTGTATCTGTTTCAGGCTTCCTAGTGAGTTCCAACAGGTTCTAGAGCAAGTGCTAGTCACAGGGGTTCAGATTTTAGTGCTACTACTGAGAACCAGCTAGTTTTAAGGGAAAATTTGAAGAGCAGACTTTCTGGCACCTGCAATAGTTTAACTGTAGCCTCGCAGTGCTGCACGATGTGAAAAATGTGCAGAGACACGCGTTTTTAAGCCAGAAACTTGAAAGGGATAGAAATCAGCCCAAAAGGCTAATAAAATTACAATTTCAGAGCTGGAAACCACTCCTCTAGTGTTAGATAGGCAGTACAATGCTCACCAGTCCCACTGGTAGGCAGTAGGACTTCCCTCTACCAAAGCAAGGTCTGAATAGCTCTGAGCACAGAAAATAAAGGCCTGAGACAAGCAAAGCCTGGGATATGGACTGGCTAGAAAAGGTGGGAAACGAGTAAACAAGATAGTATTTTTTTTTTTTTTGTTGAAACAGGCTAAACAATGCAATAATACAGTAAATAAGCACAGAAAAGGCTAACACACTTGAGTGTGCAGTCCTAAACAGTAAATGCAATTAAAACCCTACAAAATTAGCAATTTGAAACTTTTTTTAAATGAAGCAAGGCATTGCACAACTGAAAAACGATTTAAGAGGCAGTAACACAGCAGAATAAGTAGTTAGTCTGCATATACAGAGAAGTCTATATATACAGAAAAGCAGCTAAAACACACAAACACTTCAGATGCAGTGCAACCTAGAGCACGTGAGATGTAGCAATATTAAGGCAATTACACTTTTATAATAAATGCTCTGAAATATACTCTGTATTTCCAAAATGTTTGAGAAGCACAGTCAGAACACAAGGAGATTCATGCAAAAAAAAAAATTTTTTTTTGAAAGGGGAAAAAGGAGAAACAGAAGGCCTTATCAAATGTTCTCTCTGTATTAGGTAGAATGAGCTAATGACACTAGACTGGGAGGAGTGTCCCAGTTCAGATTTACAGTAGGGGCGGGCAACTGCAAAGCCACCAAGTATAACAGCAAGACACCAACTGGGAGGGTGGGGACAATACTAAAGCTATTAGCCTACAGACAGTAAGCACTAGAGAAGGCCACAAAATGAAAGTTTGTAAACAGATAAAGATTTGTAAAGATACAGAATGCTTTTAACTGCAAACAAATCAGTTACCCATGCAGATTAGTCAATAGCAATAAAATACACTCAAAACTAAGCAGCAGGCAATAAAAGTGCTGTATATAAATTGCTAGAAATAAGAATCTGTATAAATAATCGAAAAAAAAACAGGATACTTGTATATCTCAGCTAACAGTTGTAGTCAACACCTCTCATCCACTCTGCTCAGTGTGTATAGACAGAAACCCTCTCAAAGTTAGGGCTTAAATACCAGAACAATAACCTTTTTTTTTTTTTTACAAAAACACAAAAGAACCAGCCCCCACTAGCCAGCAGACAATTAACACAATCTAGCCAAGGTAAAGAAAGGCTTCAGCTAATTCAAGATGGCCTGTTCATGTGCTTTGAACAATCTCTGTATAAACAAACAAGCCCAGAGCCAACAATTCTGAACTAGGACAAATACTAAAGCTATTAGCCTACAGACAGTAAGCACTAGAGAAAGCCACAAAATGAAAGTTTTTAAACAGATAAAGATTTGTAAAGATACAGAATGCTTTTAACTGCAAACAAATCAGTTACCCGTGCAGATTAGTTAATAGCAATAAAATACACTCAAAAACTAAGCAGCAGGCAATAAAAGTGCTATATATAAATTTCTAGAAACAATAATCTGTATAAATAATCGAAAACAACAGGATACTTACACATCTCAGCTAACAGTTGTTGTCAGCACCTCTCATCCAGTCTGCTCAGTGTGTATAGACCTGTAATTTGCTAACTTTTTGTATTTGGCTAACAATTCTGAGGCCTCTTTCAGGAGGTCCTGGAAATGCTATCTATTTAAATGTATTTAAACCTTTGGCAAAGAGTTCATGTAAACTTAAGATGTTGCCTTAAGGAAACTTGAAGCAGCTGCTTTAAATTTAAGTAACTTTTATATTGTATTTTTTGTTTTGTAACTCGGGATCTAAGCCTGTAGGAACAGTGCAAAGCTTTCAGACTAAACAATTCTTTGTCAATGCATGTATGTCCAGGTTAAAA